>NW_028190149.1:0-4784 GCF_048542155.1 Nylanderia fulva | reverse complement strand
TATTTTTAAATATTTCTCTTTGTTCCCCTCCAGATATATATTTCTAAGAATTCCTTTTTCCTAATATTTAATTTTATCCCCACTAATTTTAAATATTTCCCTTTATTCCCCCTCCAGATATATATTTCTAGGAATCCCCTTCTCCTAATATTTTAAAAATGAGTGTTACTCGATTATTAGTACTTTTATACGATCAGTCTCTCGTCGACTGTTCTGACTGGTGGTTCACTTTTTAATATCCTCGAGAAAAATATTCTGCACCAAAAAAGCAGCAGCATGAATTACTACATGCCAAGACGCGATGAAACGTGTGAGAAGAAATGCGACGAGTAAGTATAACTTTTTCTATTTTATATATTTTATATTTTTTCTATTTTTATATTTTTTTATGAGTTATAATTTCTTTTTTTCCTAATTTAGTTTTAATTTTTTTTCCGAATTTTTTTACAGCGTTTCGCTGGAGTCTCGTGCGGTTCGTATACTTGGAAGACGATACGCATTGACGACCACGGAATTCAAATTCCTCGAAATCGGCATCAGAGTGGATCCGCCGAGTTACGTGGAGATCGCCATAGGAGATCATCGGGGAAAACAGCTAATACTATCTCTCGAAACGTGGAAAGGACTCTACGAGCAACGTCACGCTATTCAAAATTATTTGAACAATGACTCTCCCAACAACGATGTGTATAACTTCATAAGTATCGGGCCGCTAACAGTACGTTTTCACAAGATAAACGACACCAAGCTCATAAGTCTCGAATCGGCGGACGTGCGCATGATGATGGTCGAATCGACGTTACGTCGTATGTTCGAGCTCGATTCATGCATCGAAATAATGTTCGATCGATTGACGAGGCTCATCGCAACGGTTGATATCAAACATACGCAATTCTCCAATATTGCATCCACTGTAACGAATGCGAGAGAATTGCCGAATGCGATACGCGCTAGCAACGCCTTCGACATGCACCAACTTGTCGATTGCGAGCTGGTGGCTTTAGTTTTTAATATGTAATAAAACTTTATATATAATTATGTATTAAATATAAGACAAATAAATACTTATATGTATATCATGGTGTACTTTATTTGCGCGCCACCCGTTACATACTTTGCGAGAGAGCAACCACTAGAAAAGAAAGAGACAGCGCGCGAGAGAGAAATCGGATGTGGCGGCGAGAGAGAGAGATTCGGCGGCTCGCGGCGAGAGAGAGACGGCGAATTAAGACGCGAGAGAGAGAAAGAAGACGGGCTGCAGCGAGAGACGTACGCGAGAGAGAAAAAGAGACATACGAGTTTTGAGAGAGACGTCGAAATAAGACGCGAGAGAAATGTGAAGGAGAGAGAGAGAAAAAGAGACATACGAGTTTTGAGAGAGACGGCAAAATAAGACGCGAGAGAGAGAAAGAAGACGGGCTGCAGCGAGAGACGTACGCGAGAAAGAGAAAGAAGACGGGCTGCAGCGAGAGACGTACGCGAGAGAGAGAAAGAAGACGGGCTGCAGCGAGAGACGTACGCGAGAGAGAGAAAAAGAGACATACGAGTTTTGAGAGACGGCGAAATAAGATGCGAGCGCGAGAGAAATGTGAAGGAGAGAGAGAGAAAAAGAGAGAGCTTTTAAAATAATTTTTAATAATTTCTTTATATTTACTTATAATTTAAAAGGGAACAAGAGGTAAAGAAGACATTTTAATCTAAAATAAATACACTCATTTGATAATAATATTTTTTTTAATCTATAAAATATGTGTACATTTACATTTGTGTGTGTGTGTGTAAAATTAAAAATGAAAAAATATAAAAATAAAAAATTAAAAAATATAAAAATAGAAAATAGAAAAATATAAAATAGAAAATATATAAAAATAAGGATATAAATGAAAAATAAAAAAATAAAATAGTTTACATTATGGACGATTGGGGTGGCGACGGTGACGGCGGCGGTGATTGCGGCGGTGATTGCGGCGGTGACGGCGGCGGTGACGGCGACGGCGTGGCGGCGGTGTAGGCTGAGGCCTAACATCGTACGGGTCTGGTAGAGTGAAAAGCTGCACCAGACCCCAATCAGCTTCGTCGTCGCCTCTTAAATATGCGTCCCAATCCGACATCTCTGGAACCATTATTGGAACGTATGGTTCATCTGTAAACATAACAATTATTAATTTAAAAATATAACAATTATTAATTTAAATATATAATACAATATTATAAATTTTATTCTTACCGTCCCAATTTTCATACACAGGTACAGGTTCCGGCTCGAACAGCCACACCAGACCCCAATCATAGAAATCGCCGTCATCGTCTCTTATATATGGATCCCAATCCCAATCACACATGTCTGGAACCATTATTGAAATGTAAACATAACATTATTCATTTAAAAATATAATACAATATTATAAATTTTATTCTTACCGTCCCATTCGTCATCCCCTATCCATTCTTCAAAGTCGTCATCTGAATAATTTTCCCATTCTGCATCCCTTAATATATCATAAACGAGGTCCTTGATCACCCAACAACAACAAATAATACAGAGGGCAAACTACAAAAAAAATATTAATATTAATATATTTTTTCCTCCACTATTAATTAATATTTTTGCACTTAAAAAGCACTAGCATTTTCGTTGCAATGTCCCGACACTTCGTTGAGGACCGTTCGAAACTTTATGATTGCAGAGACAGCCCTGCTCTCCACAGGCTGTACCCCACTTAAAAAATCTTCACAAAGAACTATATCTATTTCAAAAAACATTCCAAGTGTCGAATGTTTACATCTCACGTTCGAGAGAGCCGGCGGGTCGCATCCATGCGAGGGACACGTGGAGAGGCGCGCGCTCTTCCATGCATATGCGAGAGAGAAAACGAGCCGCAGCGGCGACAGCGCGAGAGAGAGACGGCAAAATAAGACGCGAGAGAGAGAAAAAGAGACATACGAGTTTTGAGAGAGACGGCGAAATAAGATGCGAGAGAGACGCGAAGGAGAGAGAGCTTTTAAAGATAATTTTTAATAATTTCTTTATATTTTCCTAATATTTAAAAGGGAACAAGAGGTAAGGAGGACATTTTAATCTAAAATAAATACACTCATTTGATAATAATATTTTTTTTAATCTATAAAATATGTGTAAATTTACAAAATTTGTGTGTGTGTGTGTGTGTGTGTGTGTGTAATTATTTATAATATAAAATTTATAAAATTATAAAAAGATACAAATATAAAAAAGATGTATGAAATCAAAATTATATAAAATAAACATATAAATAATATATATAATTATATAAAATTATATAAAATATATATATAAAAAAAAGGCCGTCGGAGGCGAGAGAAATTCGGCTCGGGCCTGCGGCGAGAGAGAGCCGGCGGCTCGAGGTAGCGGCGAGAGAGAGCCAGCGGGCCTGCTGCGACTGCGAGAGAGGGGGTCGCGTTAACCATCGCTGTCAGACTGTGCCTCGGCATCTGCACATAGAAATATAATAAATTATTATACTATTTTATAGATTTTTTTGGTATTTTAATATATATATACTTACAGCCTTGACAGATTGGGCACAAGTTGGCCAGGAAGAGTACGAACACTCTTTCTAAACAATCGATGCAATAAAGATGCGGTACATCCCTGTACCGCATCGTCACGTGCCTGTGCGTTAGTGTAGTTGCTGCGAATCTTTCCCTGTTTCTCATGAAACAGGGAATGCAGATTTTCACTGACCCTCCTGGTGAGACGTATGCTGTTATAACGCATACCCATGTATCTTCGTCGAGGGATGCAACTGCTTGTACATCTAACGTACGCGAGTGGCACGACTCCCGAACAGCGTTTTCGCTTTCGTACCTATCGTCATGCAAATCTTCTTCCTCCTCTTCTTCTTCTGCTTCTTCTTGCTCAACAATGGGTATGACATCACCCTCCATTTCTTCTATATTATCTAACAAGGAGAGTGCACGACGTGCCCCTCACCGATTCAAACGAGGATTTTTTTATGTATAGTACCTAATTAGAAACAAGTTCTGTTAAAGCGAGAGAACGCGCTTCTCAAGCATTCGTCTGAAAAAAAATGTTGAAGATTTGCCAGCACTTCTTAAGACGTTGCAAAGAAGTATTATCGAAGCGCCCCGGTGGCTTAGTTGGTAGTGTTCTTCTTTTGTAACTGCGAGATCGCTGGATCGAATCTCGCCGTGTGAAACTATTTTTTTTCTTTTATTTTTGTATAATTTATTTTTTTTGTTTTTAGGAACATTTTATAACATTAATAAATATTTTTTTAATAATTGACATTTAAAAAATTTTTAACATTTTGTTCCATATATTAAAAAAAAATTCGATTGCTTTCTGTCAAAAATATAATATTAGGAAATGTTTAATATTATACGAGAAATATATCACTACTAATAAAATAAATTAGTAAACAATTATCAATAATAATGCGGATAATTTGGTAATATTTTTAATTATTTTTTATTGTACAATTATTAAAAATATTTTAAATTTTCTAGCTCTAGAAATAAAAATATTTCTTAAAAGTTTTATACGTTAGAGCTATATTTTTATTATTATGCTCGGTCTCGGATCACTTTTTGTATATCTGACCTGGAGCAACAATAGCTACGAGTTTCGACCATAAGGGATCAGCCGCTTTGTTGAAGTAAGAGAGGGGAGAATCGTACAGGAGAAGACAGGCAAAGCGTCGGTTTTTGAAATAGTCGACCGTTAGTTACGACAGTACAAGGAAGACGTTATAGACAGTGCCGTGAAAATTTCGAAGATGGAA
>NW_028190148.1:0-4802 GCF_048542155.1 Nylanderia fulva | reverse complement strand
AATTAAAAAAAAAATTTTGAAATAAGATTTTTTTTTACTTTATTTTTTAATATATTTATAATTTAAAAATAAAATTTTTTTTAAAAAGAAGAAAAAAAAGGTAAAAATTTAAAGAAATCATTATTAAAATAAAAAAATCATAATAATAATAAAATTTTATAACTTTTGTTTTGAAATAAATTTGTTTTTTATCTAAATATTGTTAATTTTATTTAAAATTTAAAAAAATATAATTAATTTTTTAAAAAAGAGAAAAAAAAGATAAGTCTTAATAAAAAAAATTTAAAAAAACATAATAAAATTTAAAAAAACTAAACAAGAGAAAATTTGTTAATAAAAGTTAAACAAAATTTATTTAAATTTTTCATTAAAAAAAATTAAAATTCATGATAAAAAAAGATGGTCATAAAAATTAATAGATAAGGAAGACGGGAGTTTTTAATATGAAAGACTATTTAAGAAAAAATTGCAATCGAAACATTGGTAAATCTATGGGCGGTTTCGACGTAAAACGTTGTTAGTTATCCCCCCGGGGCCAAGTTTTACCACCTTTCTCTGGAGGGCCAAAAATTTTTTGGGCCCAAAAAAATTTGGGAACGCGCCGACACCGACCGAACGGATTTTTAGATTTGCGATGTAAAAAAGGGCCGGAACGAGATCGTAAAAAGTTTAAAACGACTCCCGACTCGATTGTTGACTCACCCGGGATGATAAACAAAAAGGCGCACGTGCACTCCCACATTCCTCGTGGGGGATATTACGTAAGCCAGTTTTTATCGCAAATCGATAGTATCCCCGAGTTTTTTTCACAAATTTGATTATCGCATTTTAAAAAGAAACATTGTTTATTTCTAAAAAATTTGGTGCAAAAATTCTTTTATTTCTCTCTAAAATTTTAAAATTTTTTTTTATATAAAAAAATATTAATCTGGGCTCGTTTTTGTTTTACATAAAAATAAAATTCGCGGCAATCGGGCCTATGGGATGACAGCCAAAATTACAAAATTTAAAATGAAAAATCTAAATCAAATATTTATAAATTCTAAACTTTTCGCCCCAATTCGGGTCTTTTTCAGTACTGAAAAATACAAAGAAAAAAAAAAGAAGATAATCGGTAAAATCAAAAATTATAAAAATCGATACATACAATCCGCAAATAAATTAAATTTTCATTTCCTCCCTTTTCAACCGTGGGCCCGTCGGAGTTTCCTAACGGGCCATCGTCAGGAAGGAAGGGGCAGGGACTCCCTTCCAACAAAACAACATGGTAAAAATTAAAACGTAGAAAAATTCACAAGATTAAAATTAAGAACCGGGAAGAACACCCCCCCGACAGAAAAACCCCTAGAGAAGACGATGTACAGTGAACACACCAAGACGGGGGTTTTTCTACCCCGACAAGTCGTACATAATACGCAAAAAAAAAATTTTTAAAAAAATAAAAATGAAAAAAAATAAAAAAAAAAAAAAAAAACTAATGGGCATCATGTAAAAAAGTTAAAAAAAAAACCCGGGCTTGTAAAATCAAAAAGCTAGTTTTTGGTAATTTTTCTTTTAAACGATCAAGATTCTCTTTTAATTTCGTTCGCTAAAAATTTAACTATTCCTCGACGTTTTTGTGGACTTTTGGGGATTCAAAAGTTTTCCAAAAAAGGGTCCGTCTAAGATTTTACATCCTCCCAATTAAATTCATGGTTCAAAATTATGTCCCATATGCTGATAATTGTGACGCTTTCTTTTTTGTTTTTTGCGATGTTCTTTCTCCAGTTTTTAAAAATCTACCCCCTTTCCTATACGACGCAAACACAATATACAAACAATTTTAAAAAAAAAAATTTTTAGGATCCTTTTGGGAACTTATCTTGTTTTAATGAATTTTCGGAGATGTTTTAATTCTGTATAGAGGAAGACATCCCAAAAAAAATGTAATGTCCCCCTTCTCTTCGATACATTTTAAATTTCGGGAAAATTAAAATACGAAATTTTTTTGCGTTAGAATCTTGTCATTTCATAAATTTTTCTTTGTTTTGAACTTTTTATTAAGCGGAAAAAAACTTTTTTTAAAAAACCCCGCTTTAATGTATGAATATCAAATTGAAAGGGGTAATTTTAGACAAAAGAACTCCAATCATAGACCAAAAATTACCTTTTTGGAATTGCCTTATATTTTTTAGTAAAAAATTTTAAAATAAAAAGGTGATTCCAATGCCCGATCAAAAAGGGGAAATTGGGTTTAGCCCCTTGGGGGCCCCCCTACCCTCGGTAAAAACCCGTCGTGCAGTTGGGATTTTTTTGTTAAAAGTAATTTTCTTTTTCCTTATTTAAAATTTCCCTTTTAATTTTTTAATTGGTTCCTTGGGATCTTTTTTAAAACAGTTTAATATCCCGGTCAGCCAGAAAAATACACATTTTGTCCATGTACATTCTTTTTATCGCAACCGTGATAACCTTTTTCCCTTCTAAATAAAATTGGGTTGTCTGGAGGAAATTTACCCGTAATTTTTGAACCCCTTACAAAAACTTTTTTTTTGTGAGTTTTTTCGACATGGAAAATGGAATTTATATTTTATATTTACCCAGCAAACACCGATAATAATTTTTTAATTGCTATAAAAAACGGAATATCCCCGGTTAAAAAACGTTACGTTCCGTAACATCCCATTTAATTGTAATTTTCCCACCATGATGTAAATTTTAATAACATATATTAATTGTAGTAATTTTAATTATTCCAAAAGCACATTTAGTATTTATAAATCAGGCTATTTGGGATAAATGAGATAAACTACAATTAAAAAGGAAATTTTAAAAGTTTCATTTTGGGGGGGGAAATTACAACAAATACGTTTGTAAAGTTGGAAAAAATTTAATATTGTGTTTTGGGTAATATATAATATTTATAAATTTTAAGGGGATTTATAATATTTATTAAAAAAAATATTTTTATTGATTATCTTTTTTTTGTGTTTTATTGCATTTTTTTTTTAAAATTTGTTGTGTTCAAAGCAAACTAAATTTTCACCGCAAAAAATTTAAATCTTATAATAAAACATTGATAAGTTATATTTGACGTTTAAAAGTCATAGAAATTAGCACGATAAATTGATGTTTATAACTCTTTCAAACACACGTAAAACTCAGATAAAATTAGTAAAAAATTTGATAATAAAAAATTATTCAACCCCTAATGTTAGACAGGGGTTTTTACCCCGGTAATCAAAATAATACCAGGGGAAATTTTAAAATGACAAATAAAATTCATCCAAGGTCAATAGTCTTTTTAAATTTTTTTTTTTAAAAAAAAAAATTTAAGTCCCAAACAAAATTTTTTTCTTACATTTTTTTTACAAAATTTCTTTTTATTTTAAATATTATAACAGAGTGAAAAAATGTAAATAAAAAAATTAATAATTTATAATTAATTAAATATATATTAGAGTAATTTAATAATGATAAAATACATATAATTTTGTAATTTTAAAAAAAATTTAATAAAAAAATAAAAATTATATATATGATAAAATGTTTAAATAAATAGTAAATTTTTAAAATTTTTTAATAGTGATTATAAATAGGGGTATATAATAATTAGTTTTAAAATATAAAATAATAGAAATATAAATAGTAATATAATATAAAATATATATTAAGTTATATAATGTATATATAAGACAAAAAATACATAAACATATAATACAATATACAAAATCAATTTAAAAAATAAAAAATTAATAATAAAATTATATAATTTTAAAATATAACGAATAGTATTGGTAGATAAATTGGAATTCAAGGATTACAAAAATTTTTTTATTTTTTGATTTTTGCAGCAATATTTTTCTTGTAGTGAAAGTTGTTATCTTTGTTTAAAATTTTGGATGTTGACACCTTATTGGCAATGATATATTTAAAAAATATTAAAAAAATAAGAGTTAGTGCTTTGAGTAATGATGATTATTTATATGATTAATTTCCCAAAGAAATCTTTTCTTTTTTTTTCCCTGATATTTTTCAATTTTTCAATCATTTCCGGGTTTCAAAAACTTTTTAAAAGCGTTAATTAAGGGGTAATTTTTTGGCCAGTTTTAATACTTTCAAATAAAAAATATCTTAAACGCCGTGGACCCCCGGGAAAAGCTAGGGAAAAACGATCTTTTTTCGACCCTGGGGATTTTTCAGGCGGGTTTTTCGACTTCTCGACTACTTTTCAGGGAGTTTTTTTTTTAAAAAACCGGAAAAAAAACCCGCCCCTTCTCATGCAAAACGCGCCCAGCGGGGAATTTAAAAATTTAAAACGAAATTTTACCCTTAAAACATAAATAAAAAAAAACCCACGATCTACACCCATTCCTCCAGCCATAAAAAATAAAATAAAATTTTAAAAAAAATTGTTAAATTAATATGGGTTAAAATTTTTAAAAGGTTATTTTTTTTTTTCATCATTTTGCTATTATTATTTTTTTTAAATTTTATTTTACTATTTTTGTTTTTATTAATACTATTTTATTACGATTATTATTATTATTGCTTTTTAGTTTACTATTGCTGTTACTATTTACTTTACTAATTTTTATTATTATTTTTATTGTTATTTTTTTTGGTATTGTTTTTTAGAGAGAAAGAGAAAATTTATTTTTAAAAAAAAAACCTTTTAAATTTTTTTTAATTTTTTAAATAATATTTTTCATAAGAAATAAAACAAGAATTAATATATATCTTTTTTTTTTTGACAGAATTTTTTTTGAAATAATATTTTTAAATTTTGAAATTTTTTTAAATCATGCATATTTTTTATCTATTTA
>NW_028190147.1:0-4816 GCF_048542155.1 Nylanderia fulva | reverse complement strand
TGAAGATGTCTGAAAAGTTCGAATACCCTCGACTGACTCACATCAAAGATTCGGTCTGCACCAACGTTTGTCGATCTGCAAGGATTATCCTAAAAAAACGATTTATTGTAAAAAAAGCGGCAATCCGAGAACGGATATATCCTTCGCACTTTTCTTTGCATGCCTTGTGCCATGGAGATTTTTAAAGTGGGAAAGGCTTCAGGCCTCGTGGCAAATTTCCCAACATCATCACAGCTTACAATGGGAAGATGGAAATGTTCCTAGGGCCCATGGCTCAGCGTTTGATTACGGCAGCTATCGTTGGCATAAATGAGCAAGAAGATGATGAAGAGTCCTCTCTCGTGTATGTAAAAGGATTCGAAAAGCGAGAAGGGGTTTACCGAAATAATGGACGATGCGAGCAGCGTTTCACCATTGAGCCCTTTGGGATCCCATATATGAAGATGTACCTGCTTAAATAAGTTAGATCCACATATATCTACGGTTTTAATAAAGATGTAAAAAATTGCGCGTTAAAAAATGTATTTAAATTATTTAATTGGGGGTCGGCCCAATCGCGACAATCATCCGTTTTTTGAATAAACATATTGTTTACATACTATTCTCTTTGTTATTTCCCTTACCAATATATATTTCTAAGAATTTTTTTTAAACCTCTTCTCCTAATATTTAAAAATTTCTCTTTTTTTTCCCTCCAGATATATATTTCTAAGAATTCCTTCTCGTAATATTTAATTATCTTTACTACTTTAAATATTTCTCTTTATTCCCCCTCCAGATATATATTTATAGAATTTTATTTACCCCTTCTCCTAATTTTAAAAATAAGCGTTACTCGATTATTAGTACTTTAAAACGGTTAGTCTTTCGTCGACTGTTCTGACTGGTGGTTCCTTTTTTAATACCCTCGGTTCAAAGAAGCAGCATGAATTCCTACATGCCGAGACGTGATGAAAAGTGCGAGAAGAAATGCGACGATAGTATAACTTTTCTATCTATACTTTTATCTTTTTATATATTTTATATTTTATTTTTTTCTATTTATATTTTATATTGTATATTTTTTTATAAGTTATAATTTCTTTTTTCTAATTTAGTTTTAATTTCTTTTTCCTAATTTACAGCGTTTCGCGGAGCCTCGTGCGGTTCGTATACTTGGAAGACGATACGCATAACAGCTACGGAATTCAAATTCCTCAAATCGGCATCAGAGGGGATCCACCGAGTTACGTGAGATTGCCATAGGAGATCATCGAGGAAAACAGCTATACTATCTCTCGAAACGTGAAAAGGACTCTACGAGCAACGTCACGCTATTCAAAATTATCTGAACAATGACTCCCCCAACAACGATGTGTATAATTTCATAAGTTTTGGGGCCCACTAACAGGGGCGATTTCACAAAATAAACGACACTAAGCTCATAAGTCTTGAATCAGCAGACGTGCGCATGATGATGGTCGAATCGACGTTAGTCGTATGTTCGAGCTCGTTCATGCATCAAAATAATGTTTGATCGATTGACGAGGCTCTCGAAAACGGTCGATATCAAGTATACCAATTCTCCAATTTTGCATTCCCACTGTAACGAATGCTAAGAATTGCCGAATGTGATACGCGCTAGCAACGTTTCAACAAGCATCAACTCATCGATTGCGAGCTGGTGGCTTTAGTTTTTAATATGTAAAAAAACTTTATATTAATTATGTATTAAATAAGACGAATAAATATTTATATTATATCATGGTTACTTTATTTGCGCGCCACCCGTTACATACTTTGCGAGGAGCAACCACTATAAAAGAAAGAGACAGCGCGCGAGAGAGATTCGCGGCTCGGGCCTGCGGCGAGAGGGGTACGGCGGCTCGCGGCGCGAGAGAGCCGGCGAGAGAAATTCGTCGCGGGGAGAATGCAAAGGAGGGAAACATTTTTTTTAAAATTTAAAAAATATTTTTTTAAAATTTAAAAATATTGTTGTTTAATAAATATATTTTTATTCATTAATTTTACTTATTTTTTAAAACTTATTTTTTATACTTATTTTTTTTATACTCATTTTTTTATACTTATTTTTTTCTATACATTACCCATTATTTTTTATACCTTACCTCTTTTTTCTATATATTACCGCTTTTTATAAAATTACCGCTTATTATTTTATAAGGATATCAAAGGGGGAAAAATTTTTTTCTTAATAAATATTTTTTTATTATAAATATATATTTTATTCATATTTTTTTCATTACTGCCGGCATTGGTGTTACCCAAGGTGTACCACGTGGAGGTTGCCGGTTCGGATTTACACCCCATGTGTATGTGTATGTGCGTGTGTGTGTGTTGTACTTGTACATGTGTTACGAGATAAGGACCCCACGGTTCGTCACTTCCGCGGTATTTAACTGACTCCCAAAACCCCCTCTACTGTGTGTGTAAATATAAAAAATAAAAAATATATGTAAAATAAAAAATTAAAAATATAAAAATATAAAAAAAATATAAAAATACAAAATATAAAAATAAGGATAAAAAAAAAAATAAAAACTTAATTTAAAAAACTGGTGATTGCGGTGGTTGTGGCAAAGTGATTGCGGTGGTGACGGCGGCGGTGTAGGGTGAGGCCTAACATCGTACGGGTCTGGTGAGTGAAAAGCTGCACCAGACCCTAATCGTACAGATCGGTCTCGTCGTCGACTCTTAAAAAAGCGTCCCAATCGAACATCTCTAAAACCTTTATTTGGGAAAGTATGGTTCATCTGTAAGCAGAACATTATTAATTTTTATAATATAATACAATATTATAAATTTTATTCTTACCGTCCCAATTTTTCCACCTCAGGTACAGGATCCAACTCGAACAGCTGACCAGACCCAATCGTACAGATCGGCCTCGTCCCTCGCCTCTTAAAAGCGTCTCAATCAAACATCTCTGTAAACATAACAATTATTAATTTAAAAAAAAAATTAATAATTTAAAAAATATAATACAATATTATAAATGTTATTCTTACCTCCCAATTTCCACCTCAGATACAAGTTCCTCTTCCTTCTTCGAATAATTCTCCAGGACATTCTCCCATTCACATATTTAATTTGTCGTAAATCAACTCCTCGATCACCCGGCAACACAAAAAATAAAAAGGACAAACTACAAAATAAATATTAATATATATATTTAAAAAATTTGAAGTAGAATTTCCTTTAAGTGCGTTCTGCTAACCTTCAAAGACACTTCTGTTCTGCTACACTTTCAGAGTGAGCGTTCTCATTTAGTAGAAACAAGAAAAAAGGATTATACGAATTAAAAGGTTTCAACCTTTTGGGACTGAATTTTCTATGAAATGCCATTAGAATTACAAAACCTAAGCAACTATCCTGAATTTGTTGCAATACCAAAGGTAAAGACATTATATCATCGATTAAGACTCGTGGAGCTTATCGTCGTTTACACTTGCATTACCCCGGAGATAGTGAAACTAATACGACCGATGAGGGAGATATGATGTATAAAGAGTTTATTTATAAGAAACACAACCCCCCTCAATACAAAATAATTGTAATTTAAATTTGGGTAACAGATTTCCAATAATGGTACAAGATAGATTAGAAAAACGAAGATTGCATAAATAGAGATTTGTTTCTGAGTTGCGGAAATTAGAGAATTTAGTACAAAAAAGAAAACACTCGCTTACACAAATGCTTCTAGGAATGTGATCAAAGAACCAAACCAATCATCGACCACAAACAAATAAAAGAAAACCTTTGTTCATATTGCAAAAAAAAGGCTTTCCGGAAAGATTCATCCCAAGCACTATGCAGAGTAAAACAAAAAAAACAAAATGAACCGAAAAATATCAGGACGGCAAAAAATGTGGCGTCCAAAATGCCTGAAGAAAAAATAACCACCAAAAAACTAAATTTTTCTGCCGCTGTAACCTAGAAATTTTTTTTTGATAAAAAAATACAAGGGGTTTCGATTTAGGACGAATAAATCTCTAAAATTCAAATTATGAGAAAAAGGGGGCAACTACACGGAAAACAGAAATACTTTTAAAAAATGTCAGGGGGGAAATTTTTTAGGCAATTATCTCTAGAAAAGAATTCAAAAAAGAAAAAACGGGGGGGTTTTTTTTTGTTGAAATGAGAACTTTGGGGGGGAACCTACTCTCCGACACAACAAAACCGTCTGAAAAAAAGATTACACCTTAAAATTTACCAGAAAAAAAATTTGAAAAAAGAAGGGAAAAAGAAAATTTTTACACCAAGGTGGGAAAAAAAAAAACTATAAAAAATGAAGGTCCCCCCGGGGGCAGAATCCAACCCACCGAAGAAAAAAAAAAAAAAAACCCCTTAAAAAAAGAAAACACCCGAAAATAAAAGACGGGCCAAGAAAAAACCATGAGGCCAATGAAACGTTGGAAAAAACAAAAAAAAAAACCAACGTTTCTCCATACCAATCGAAAAAAATAGAATACAATAATGAATTATTAAAAGCAGATTGAGAAGAACAGCTCCCCTTTGCGTCCCTCGTCACCCTGGGTACAAAGGAAAAAAAATTAAAAAAAAATGTTTTGACTTTCGGGGTTAAACAAAGCTTATCTCAGACCTCAAACCCTTTTTTCCTAATAGAGGAAACAAGCAAACTCGAACTCGGGAATGGGTTCTCTGTTAATATAAATTCTCTTTCTGGGCTATTCCATTTCGTGCCAAAAAAACCAAACCGCATTTGTAACCAAATGGGCCCCTGGGAGTGGAATGTTTTGCCCTTTTGGTTTAAAGACATCACCTGCAATTTTCCCCTATTTAAGCAACCCCATCC
>NW_028190146.1:0-4816 GCF_048542155.1 Nylanderia fulva | reverse complement strand
GATTTTTTGTAAAAAAAGTCAATTTTATCGAAATTTTTTAAAAAAAATATTCTTGTAGGTACCTTTTATTTTGTGTAGATTTATTATGTTTTTTGTTTTATGTACAAACATAGTATATCTATAAAAGAAAAAATTAATTAGGAAACTTAAGTTTAATTGCCCCCTTCTACTTTAGAGAAGTGGTTTAACTAAAAAAAATTTAGTAAATGCAAAAAATTTCTTGCCCCCTCTCTATTTTGGAGGTAAATTTTAATTTAAATAAAATTTTATTTCCCGATACGATGGTAAGTGTTAACTATTTCGTCTAATTTTTTAATCTAGCTAATCATTTTTGATAGTTTTACTAGTTTGTTTCTGGTAGTTTTTTTGACCTTATTTATGCTATCAAATAGAACAATTCATTTTCCCTTTTGGCCCCTTCATTTATATAAGTAGTTACTTTTGTAGGCCAATTCGATGCTTTTGATTGTTATCTGAGAATTTATTTTTACTATTGAGAATGGTTTTTAATCTTATAGTTTTAGGTTTGTTACTGTTAATTAATAACATTGACTCTATTGTTATTATGTTTTGTCTGATTCATCATATATACACTCTTATTTTCATAAAACCTAGAAAAGTGGGGATCTTCTAATCTGGAGAAATCAGTTTTTGTTGAGGCATCATGAGTTTGTTCTTGATTTGATTTATGTTTGAACTCTCTTTTTAAAATAATAGATATTATAATTGAGTTATCAAGGTCTCGGTTTCTTTTTTGTTTTTCTTGTTAATTTAACTTTTGAGTTTTTGTAGATCTTTAAATTTGTGTTGAGAAAGAATAACCTGCTTTTTGAAAGTATTAATCTGTTGTAGACAGGTTTGTATTTGTTTGTCTGGGTCTGTGTTTTTAGTTTTTCGTGTGTGTTTCAATGCTTTTTTCTTTAATTTTCTGTAGATTTTTTGAATGGAATATACCTCTTGTGAGGTGTTATTTCTTCCATTTCTATTATAGGTTTTATATAGTTTTATATTTTTTCCCAAAACTGATGATGGTATTTCCGGAAATTCAAGAAAAATGTGTCTTTTCTGATCTTCGGATGTATCATTTGAAAAGATATTGTTGTTAAAAGAAAATAGACTTCGATTTAGTTGATAATAGGATAAAATTGAAAATTTATTTTTTGAACACCCGATATATGAATCGGAAATTTGTTCTAAATCACGAGATATTTGTGGAAATTTGTTAAAATTTAAATAAATTTTATTTTTTTAGACAGTCGGTATATTAATTTAAAAAAGTTGTAAATTTTTAAATTAATTTGTATAACAATTGTAAAAATTTATTTATTCAATTTAAATTATTTGGTATATCTTTCAATAATTCCTAAAATTGATTTATTTTAAAACCCCCCGGTATGTATTTCGGTGTGTCAAATTGATTACCTAAATATTTATAATTTAAATTAAAATTAATTTGTAAAATAATCAATTTGTTGTCAAAACCTAATTTATTTTTCACCTAGTATGTTATTTGGTGTAAAGTGTAATAATTTATTAATATTTAATAAAAAATTAATTAAATAGTATTTTTTAATTTCCCGTATGTGTTCGGTATGATTAATTAAAAAAAACGCGATTTTATTTTGTGGATACCCCTTATTTTGGGTCGTAATCGTTTTACCCTTTCGATATTTTTGCAGGTGTTCACGATGGTCGTTTGACCTTTCGGTCGCTGCGCGGTACGCGTTTCCTGTCGGCGTAACACGAGTAGGCTCGCGGCTCGCCTTTGATGTCGCGGCTTCCCTTTGTTGCGCGGTATCTTTTCTTCCGCGGCTTATTTCAATCGCTATTAATGTACGCGTTAGTCTACGTCGTTGTTCGTATGTAGAGTCGCGTCAATTTTGTTACTTTTATTAATTAATAATTTATTAAATTAATTATTGCGTATGATGACGTACGCTGTCAATTGTTACGTGTCGAATATTTACGCCTGTCCGATGAATTTTTCACACTACCTTTGATGAAGGCCGTAAATATTTGGTTGGATTTTATGGATTGCAGGGATAATAGAAAGGATCTTACCATAAAATAAATTACACACTAGATTTTTCTATTAGACACTATCCTCGTCAAGTATGACAATCCGTCAATACTTTCTTTTATTAACGAGTGTCTATCTACCATGCAATAAATCCAAAATCATGCAAATTTGAATATTTATCGCAAAAGATGTTAACTTGCGTAAATATTTTACGCTAGATGTTCGTGCGCGTCGTCGAATCGCTATTCCAAGCCGGATATATAGCAATCGGTTAATTGAAATAAATTTTCTGAAAAAGATTTAGAAAAAAACTAAATCGTTGTTCCCGTTTACGAATTTTCTCGCTAGTATTCGTTTTTATAGGAAACTATCGCTATTCTAGCGATATATCGCGTATGGTTTCAATCCGACGGCAAGTTACAGATATGCTTCTGTTCTTTCGAACTGGCTACGTAAATTTCGCCTACACGTAAGCAACCTGTGTCAAATCTATGCGATATTTAAAAATTCGTCGATCCAAACTACCGTTTCTCGCCAGCAATTCGAACGATTCGTGTACGGTTTTCTCCGTACACCTTGCGAAATGAATTCCGCAAAAAGGTTTAAATCGGATTCTGCTAATTTACCGTTTCTCGCCAGTAAAAGCTCTATCCGAAGAGGAAGTTGCGGTGTTTCTCCGCACCACCCTTGAAATTGGCTGTCTGTTTGACAGCAGAAAGGCGAAATGCTTGTCCGTTTCTAATTAGCACGATATTCTACCGTTCTCGCCAGTAGGGTCCCGATTTACGAAATTTCTAACGGACGGTTGTTATTAGTTTCTGTGAACTAACCAAATTTACGTGAAAGAAAATGAGACCGAAGACTACAAATTCGCAATTGCCAACTGTTTATCGACAATTGTCACGGTCGTCACGGCGGTTATTCTGGAAGCTCTTCCCTCCTAAAGAACAAGCTACCATGGCTACTATTCGTCTACTTACAGGGCTGAGTCACTGTGACCGGACGACAGCGGCCATCCGTATGGCTTCACTCTGGATCCACCTATTCCTCTGATTTCCCGCCTCAGAAGCTCCTGCGTTCACTCCAAACGATCGCCAGTCCTTTTACCCTCCAAAGGACAAGGTTGATGTTCGACTTCCGGATTGGCTCTCTCCTTCAGTCTGCTGCGTAAGTGCCTCCTGGTTTGGATTATGCTGAGTGGCATGCACAACACAATCTGACTCTGCCCATTCGAGTCTAGTAAAACGTGGATATGAAAGGTGATTAAATCACACACTGTTTGTTTGAGACACTAGAAGTTTATTGATCCACAGGGAGCGCACTCCCCCTATCACTAATACAGTTCTGACAAACTCTAGGGAACGTCTTTACTGTACGGGCCTTTTACAACACACAGAAATTCTGTTTACTCGCGTCTACAACCGATTAAGGGAAACGCTTAACGGTTACGTTGTCACTAGGCGATATCCGACCGCACCAAATCACAGATATGCGTAGTTCGTTAGAACCGGTTACATAGAATTTCCACCTGCACGTAAGGACTTAACGATACAATCAAATTCGCCCGGTGAGCGCAAACTCTGTTTCCGCGTGAGGGATAGACGACCACGTCGCGGTAGATACCAAGCGACCTCAAAGGGTACGCACGTACTATTACGAGAGTGATTCGACTATCTCAAAGTCCCCTGGTTGGCTTTTATCCCCGGGCTGTGTGGTCACCCCACCGCGAGGTTTTCCCGCCAATGAGCGTCGCGCGCCCCTCTACAGCGGCGGCAGCGAATCGGCGCGCGTGGGGATAAACTCGACTCCTAAAGGTTTCCCATTTTCGATTTTACTATTGCAGGGTCGACTCATAAAGAGTTCCATATGCGTTAAATCATTATTTCTTCACGATTCCTTTAGGATTCTCAGGGGTGCTCAACTAGTTGATTAAAATATTTTAATCTACAGTAAGTATAATTTAACCGCTAGGAGTTCCGGGTGAGGAAATAATGATTCGTACACATAAGATTCGACACCTGGAAACTCGATCCCCTAAAAATAAAAGATAATACGGTGGGATTCGCACGACTTCGGGAGGCGATCGGACGATTGAATCGTTTCCGCATATGTTTCGCATGTCAGAGATCGTGATCTGGGATACCTATACTAGACGAAGTCACTCCATGATTTGGTCGAGAGACTGACCATCTGAAGGCCGGGTGCAGGGTGTCACATCATCGCGGATCATCGGAAATATTGAAGCTTATTCCCCTAGTCGCTTGCGGCTCTATCTTGTACAACTAAAGTGATATCTCGATCGTTTAACTTCGCTAGATATTTTTGTTGGGTGTATGCGTATCCACTGCTAGCCATAACTTTGATTCAGCGACCTCTATAAGGTAAACTTGATGTGAACCCCGATGGACGTTTTGTTATATGCTTAATGCATATAGCCTGATGCACCCGGATTCGCACACACCCATATTTTGATTTATTAATGTTTTTTAAGATTTAGTTTTACGTTACTTAGAGCCTCTACCTATGTACCAATACTAACTATGACTTAAGTTATACTATATACATATTTTCAAAACGCGCCTATCACTGTCTACATCTTATGTGTCTGGAAGCTGCCCGCGCGTCTAAAGACAAGTTCAGGGTATTGTCTGGCGAAGTCCTATACAAGAGTATCCTCTGACGGGCTGATCCAGATGGCGGACCCGTGACGGTCGCATGTCACCGCCGTGACGTATAAACGTTGGGCTTTCCCCTTGGGGATGCTGGGCGCAACAAGCTTTCCTTCGTAGAGGACAT
>NW_028190145.1:0-4822 GCF_048542155.1 Nylanderia fulva | reverse complement strand
TTCGGGGGTTTCCGTCATTCCATTTTGTAAGGTTTCAATGAAATATAGATTTCTAAACAAAAAGAACCCTTAACGTAATTTTTACCACCCCCAAAAACTGAACTTTTTTAATAAACGGGGAAAGATAATTTAGAATTAACAAGAAAACCCGGCGTAGTCTTTTGATTAATTGAAAATTGTGATTTTTTAGTGGGCAGAAAAAAAGGACATCTTAGTACTGGGTTTAACGAAAACCGAGTAATTTTAAAATTTCCAGCGAGAAATTTTCGGGGTTGTTAGTGGCACAAAATTAATCAAGGACGAATTGATGGTCGAATCCTTTAATTCTGCATAAAAAAAAACAATAGAAAAAAAAAAGGGGAAATACCCCAAAAAAGACTTATCAAGAAATTAAATTCCACGATAAATTTTAAGAAAGACATAAAAGTTTTAGTACGAAATGACATTTTTGTTTAGAAATTGAAAAAAAAAAATTTTTCAAAAACATTTTTGGGGCTATTATTAGTAGTTTTTTATTGGTATTTTAAGGCAGGATGACATAAGCGAACCGAATATATCTATTATTTTTTTATTATCTTTTTTTTATTTTTTTTTTTTTTTAAGTCAGGAAATTGCCTTTTAAACCAAAATTTGCGTCCTGCCCCTTTGAGGGAGGGCCAGGAGGCTTCGGGGCGGATTCCCGCCCGTAGTATCCCAAAGGGGATAGCGGAGGGGGGTTTTACCACCCAAAACCGGGGACATAGCCCCTGGCGTTAAGGGTATTTTTCACCGGGGAAACCGCGATCGCATTTCACGGTGGACCCCCATGCCCGGATCCTGTTAAGGAGAAACCCCGGGCAGCTAAGCGCCCGCCAACCCTCACCCCGGAGGGAAAAGGGAGCGAGCGGGCTATCACTCCCCCCGGCCATACCGAGGTAACGGCAATGGGATTGGAGCCCCACTCCTCTCCGTGACTGGTTTGGCGAGGTGCCCGCTCACCCCCCCACATGAAGTGACGTCACAAGACATCACGAACTCGGGCGGTAAATAATGTTAAAACAACCACAGTAATAAAAAGGACCAAAAAGGGCCACAGGCCCCACTCCTAGGAGAGCCTACATTAAAGGGGGACAAACAAATAATAAAGGTGGGGAGAGATTACACCCCACCATTTACGAAGAAAAGGGACCAGAAAAAAACATGAACCCGGGCCCCTAGGTGAAGGGGCCCCGGAAAACCACCTTCGGCAAACCCCCCGGACCCAACCCCGTACCTACTAAACAGAAAAGGACTAAAGGGCAGAGAACGTAACCGGACCAAAAGTCCCCATCTTAATGGGGAAAGCATGGCCCCGTCTATAACAACATTAGACAAAACGAGTCTGAATCAACTCTGTCGGGGCGCAGGAGGAAGCCACGGATGCACCTTTTGACCCCCCCCCCGCCCCCCCCCCCCCCGGGGCCCCCCTTGGGCCCCCCCCCACCCCCCCCCCCTTCCCCCCCCCCGGGCCCCCGCCCCCAATTAAAAAAAATTTTTTTTCCCCCCCTTTTTTTTCCCCCCCCCCGGGGGGGGCCCCCCCCCCTTTCCCCCCCCCCAACCCCCCCCCCCCCCCCTTTTTCCCCCTTTTTCCCCCCCCCTTTTATCCCCCCCGCCCCAAACCAACCCGCCCCCTTTTTCCCCCCCCCCAAAAAAAAAAAGGGGGCTCCCCCCCCCCCACCCCCCCCCCCCCCCCTTTTGGGAAACACTTTAAAAAGCCCCCCCCTTTTTTTTTTTTTCCCCCCTTTTGAAAATTTTTTTTTTTGCCCCCGGGGGGGGGCCCCCCCCCCCCCCCAAAAAACCCCCCCCCCCCCCCCCCCTTTTCCCCCCCGGGGAAAAAACCCCCCCAACCCCCCTTTCCCCCCCCGGGGCCCCCAATTTTCCCCCCCCCCAAAACCCCCCCCCATTTTTGGGGGGTTTTCCAGGGGGTTTTTTTTTTCCCCCCCCGGGCCTTGGGGTTTTTCCCCCCCAAAACCCCCCCCCCCTTTTTTCCCCCCTTTTTTCCCCCCCCCCCCCCCCCCCCGTTCTCTTCCCCCCCCCCCTTTTCCACCCGTTTCCCCCCCCCTTTTTTTTCTCCGAAACCCAACCCTCCTTCCCCCCCCCCCCCCCCAAAAGGGCCCCCCCGGGGAGCCTCCGGGGGGCCCCAAAATCTCCCCCCCCCGGGGCCCGGGGGGGGAAACCCCCCCAACTCCCTTTTCCCCCCCATAATTCCCCCCGTCCCTCCCCCTCGCCTAAAAGGAGAATATTTTTGGGGGGGGGCAAACCCCCCCCCCCCCCTTTCCCCCCCCCAAAAAAGGGCCTGGGGGCACCCTTTTCCGCGGGGCCCCCCAAAGGCCCCCCCCTTTTTTAACCCCGGGGGGGCACCCCGGGGGCCCCAGAAGCAAAACCGGGGAGCCCCCGGCCCAGGGAAAAACCCGGAAAAAAACCCCCCGGCCCCCCAAGGGCGACCTAAAAAACCCCCCTCGGGGAAAGGCCCCAGACCCCCCGGGAAGGGGCCCCAAAAAGGCCAAACCCCAGGTTTTAAAACCCCCCCCAAATTTTTCCGGGATGGCAAAGCCGAACCGGGAGGATCCCCGGGCCCCCCCTGGCGCCCCGGCCGGAAGGGCTCGCGCCCTTTTTTGGGGGGTTTTAAAATTCCCCTGGGCCCATTCCGTGGGCGCACCCCGGCGGCAAAGTTTCCGCCCCCCCAACCCCCGCTCGAGAGCCAAATTCTCCCCCCCCCCCAAAGATTTTCGCCCCGGGAGTTTAATCGGGGGGGCAAATTTCCCCTTTTTCCTGGAAATACTTCCCCCCCAAAAAACCCAAGGCCCGCCACGACCCGGTTTTGAGACCGGTAAACCCCAGACGCCCTTTCAACTTGGGAAACAGAAAGCTCCGCAAACCCCCGAGTTCCCCGGTTTGGGAAATCTTTGAAAACTGGCCTGGGAAAGGGCCCCGTCAGACGGTTATTTCCAGCCGACGCGGACAACTCAGGTCCCAGGAGGGTCCCAAAAGCACGAATATCCGCAAGCGGAGCCCCGCTCAAGGGCCCTTTTAGGCGCTCCTTTGGCCCCGCCCGACCAACATAATCCCCCGGTTTTTGGACGACCCCGCGTTTCCTTTTTTCCCCTTTGGGCGCACCTGATTCGCCCTCCTGGGGTACTCTTTCGTCCGGGCAGCACCTCTTTTCTGAGGGGCCCACTCCACGTCCATCAGTCCTCAGCTGAAGAAGGGGACGAGATGGAGAGGACAAGGTCCCCCAGCCTGCTGGTCTTTATACCACTGGGCCCCCCCCCACCTCCCGGCGACCGAAGTACTGGAGCAGTCGCCCCCAACCTATTGACGCAACACTAAAGGACCTGATGCACATTTGGGCTACGGTCCATAGCGTCCCCCCCACGTGGGAACACGTACCGGGTTGACCACAAACACCCGTTAAGAAACTCCCGAATGATCGCCAATCTGCGATAATACCAAGGGAGCAAAAAAAAACGCACTTCGTGTCCCGAAGGGAAGGTTTTAAAAACCCAACGCCCGGTTCCTTTGGATTTAACACTTAAGTCACGTTCCCCCAGTAAGTACTAGGTCAATCAGTTGTAATTCGACCTCGTCGATTTTCACTTCTCGGCACTGTAGGAAACAAAACCCTGAGCCCAGCCGGCAAAATCAGGGACGACCCGTCCGATGACGACGAGGGGAGAGCCCCGGCCTAACCCCCCCCCCCGCCGGTCCTGTTACCGACCCAGGACACTCTTTTTTTGGACGTCATCATAAATGAAAAAAAAATTGGTTTTTCTTGGGGGGGTTTTCCCCCCCCTTGGGGGTTTTTCCTTTTAGCTGGGGCCTCCCCCCCGGGTGTTTTCTTCGGTTTTTTTCCTTCACCTAGGGCAGGGACAAGTCCTTTTAGGCTGCACGCCCATCGCACTCGTTCATTTCATCACCAGGCCCTCCAGAGGGTACCTCGGGATTGCGACCCCGTAAAGCAGGTGGTTGCAGTGCCCTGAGGGAAATTTTTTTTTTTCTTATACTTTTTTATTTTATTTTTTAATTTTTTTTTGTAAATTTTCCTATGGTACATCACAATTTAGGAGAATGTAAAAATTTTAAAATTTTTTCTTTGACTAATTTTGGGTGCTATTCGTTAGTACAGTGTGCTCAGTCGTGGGAAGATGAAAAAGTGAAACCAGTTTAAATTTCCATCCGCTTAAGTTAAGCTCACCGGAGGTATTTTTAAAAGTCAAAACGATTGCAGAACTATTGTAAGTCTCTTTGTTACATTTAAAATTTTCAATTTAAATGTTGATTATTGCAGTACATTTTTTTTGAATCTTTTTGTAATTTTTAAAAGGCCACAAACCGTAGGTCGAAACGTTAATTTTTAAAATAGTTTAACAAACTAAAGACAGCCAGGAGTCAGTTTAATATTAATATTAAATTAGAGAAAGGTATAGGAAAAAGGGGGAAAGGGGGAAAAAAAGGGGGTAGAAGAAGGAATGGGGAAAAAAAAAGGGATTAAAAAAGGGAGAAAAGAAGAAAGGGAAAGGAAGGAAAGGGGGGGGGGGGGAGGGGAAAAAATAGTAAGAAGAGAAAGGGGAAAGGAAAAAGGGGGAGGGGAAGGAGGAGAAAGGAAAGGAGAGAAAGGAAAAAAAAAGGAGGGGAAATAAAGAAGAAGGAAAATGGTTTTTTGGGAAAGGGCAGGGGAAGAATAAAAAAGAAAAGAAAAATTCTGGAAGGAAATAGAAGATTGGGAGGGGGTGGTGATGTGGAAACTGGATAAGGGGAAAGGGGGGGGGGGAGGCCCATTAAAAAGAAATTCCGAAAGGATTTT
>NW_028190144.1:0-4825 GCF_048542155.1 Nylanderia fulva | reverse complement strand
CTAGGTTAGGGGTGTCATTTCACGACGCTCGATATGTAGAATTAGACTAATTTTTGAAAAAGACAAAAAAGTTGTTGAGGGAAATTTTTTTATAACATTTACAATATGGCAAGAGTTTGATTCAGGCATCGCGTTTTTTTTAAACGTTTTAAATAAAAAGGAAGATTTTTTAAAAATTTAAAAATCGGGGTAATCGTGAGACAAAATGGAATGGAAGAATTTATTTTTCGTTTTAATTTTTACACAATCAAAAATTTTAATATGTATTAAAAAAAATTTTTGTCCACGTTTTATTATGATTTTCAGGGTAATTTTTAAGAGAAAAATTTTAATCAAAAATATAAATTATTAATAGATTTAAACTGAAAAAAATTTTTTTCGAAACAAAATTTTTCATTATGTTTGACAATCGGGAATTAAAATTATATAAAAAAGGGAAATTCAAAAATTTAAAATTATGTACAAGGAAAATTCGGGTTTAAAATTTGTACATTGGAAATTCGGCAAAATTAAGGATAAAATTTAATTTTAAATTTAGAGCGAATTTTTTTTTTACGAAAAATTTTCCCTAAATATAGAAATATCCTATTAGAGTTTTTTAAGTTCTTTTCCCTTACAAATCGGTCTGCACAGTTTTCTGGAAAAGGGCTTATAAAAATTCGTTGTGAAACCCGATCAATTCTTCTCTGGAAGAAATTTAAAGGAATTTGGGAAAAAAATCAAGAAAAAAAAAAATTGAATTTACAAAACAGAAAATAAAATATTTATTAAAAAATATTTAAAAGAGACATTGAAATTTTAGAATATTGTTTTATGCGTATAAAGTAACCCTGGTTCTTTTTGGTTTTTGGCGAATAAAGGGGCCCCACAAAATGTATTTCTGGTCGAAATAGAGGGGAAAGTTCATATGTGAAATAAAATATTCTTCTTGAAAACCGTTTTTGCAAATTCGAAAGTTTTGACAAATTAAATTCAACAAGTGAAACACGACGAGAAGATGTTATTTTCGGTCAAAAATCTCAAATAGATCCTCCTTCGATTGATTCTTTAATTAATTTAGATGTTTAGTCGTGTATCTTCAATATTATCTTTAATATTTCTCACATTTTTCGATCAATTACATTGCAGGCAAAGGTCTATGCGGATAACCGGTTATCAAAAAAGCTCTTACGTAATCACTTTTCATGAATGAAGAATAATCGAGAGATCGCAAGAAGAGATGCGTTTTGAGAAAAGTGCGAATTTTATTTTACTTCATCGTCGAAATACACGAAATATTCTGTATCTAGCTGTACGATGAATATAGAGGATTTTTTTAAGCAGGATTAATTTAGGAGATGAAACTTGGACTTACTCGGTATTGTTATGTCACCCTCTGCGTAACAAGTGATTCGAAGCATCCGCGAGTGTGTTGACCCACACTCAGAGTTTTCCTTCGTACAAGCAGCTGCCTAAAAATAAATAAAATCGTTCACAGAGTGCTTTCATTATTCGTTAACCTAATTTTGACCCCTCGTCTTCGAAATAATTTTGAGAAATAATATTTAGCTCGCGTCATAGATGATCTGTCAAATAGAACGCGAGGGATCCTCGTGTTGACATTTAAAAGGGACCAGAGTTCCAACGTTATCGTCCCGAGATAAACGTTTAAGATAAACCCTAAATTGTTACAATTTCGTAGCATACATCGCACTCTTCATCTCGTCAAATATATATATATATTCTCCACGTTACGCAATTTTTACCTGGAAGGTGTAGCGTCTTCGCGAACACGCATATCGTCATCAGCAACAAGCTCAGACGACCCTTCATCCTCTTCTTCCTTGTTCTGGAAAAGGGGACAGAAGGGAAGTAGAGGCGACAATGGGCTAAAATACTCGTTCATACTCTTATATATCACTTCCCCCCTCTCTGTATACGGCGTTATACGACCTTAGCACTTTATAAAAATTTAATTAATATTTAATACAAAAAAATTACCATTCAGCATTTCGTTTATAGTAACAAAATTAGTTGTATTTTTAGCAATTAAAAAATTGTGAAAAAATTTAAAAAGGTGACTCGCACCCGATATGAGTTATCTAATAAATCCGTTTGCGCACTCTCTCTTAGAATTGTTTGTAGTTGTTTGTAATGATTTTCCTTTCGTTTTTAAGTAACTATTGAAAAATTCTAAACATTTGTTTCAATGTCCAATAGCCAATTTTGTCAATTTTCAAGATATCTCGACCCATTTGCGCCGTCTTTGTTCGATTTTTATAATCTTTAAATTCAATATCACTTATCATATCATTTCACGAGTACTTAGCTTGCCTTGAAAAGACGTAATAATTAAAAGTAAAAAAGGCAAGATTTTTCTCGTTGACATTTCTCCCTTTTTCCTGCGTGGAAATTTAATCCCTCGCAGAGGGGATTTATACAAAGGAGTTTTAACGACAGGATTTATATATATTTTTTTTAATTATTGTATCTTTTTTTATGATAAAAAGCGCCAGATCGAGAATTATATCAAGTGCTTAATTGACAAACGGGCATAATTTTATTCATATTTTTATAAGATGATTTCAATGAAAATTATTATAATAGTTAATTTATAATGGATTTTTATAATGGTATTAAAAGTAGCTAGAAAATTTTCTGCTACGCTTCAAAATAATTTGGCATTATTAAGAAAATATATTTTTATCCTTATTATCATTTTTTATATTTTGTACCTATTTTTTTGGGTTTAAGTTAAATATAATCTTTTTAATTTCCTCCTTTTTTAGGATGAACTTTCAGCCGGAGATGACCCCGACGAGGCTCAAATTTCCCAGGAGATCTATCGCGAAAGTGTCACCAGCGACGCCTTTTCGCAGCGCGACGCTTCATCCCCGGCAACCCGGCGAACACCAACAAGCAACAACCAGCAGCAACAATCGCGAGATCCCCTCGACAGGATAGCTCGTTTCCTCAGGACGACGTATTTGGAACGACGATCTCTTCGGGCCGCCGCCGTTTCCAAGCAAATCAGATACGAGGCGAACCCCGAAGTCAAAGGTCTCCTCGCTCTTTGACGATTCCGGGTTCCGGCGACGGCTCTTTTTCCCCCGCGAGCTCCGGTTCCAGGTCGCAGAAGAGCACGGAGCACTTCCCCACCTCGGCTCGTCCAGCGACAGGACCAAGACAGCAACTAGCAGTGGCCCGTTTGAAGACGACGAATATTCGGCGGCAAGGACGCTCCAGACGTCGATATATTTGGCGTGGCATCGAAATCAAAAGAAATTCGGCTTCGAACAATTGTTTGATAATAGTGAACAATATTCAGTAACGTCGAAGAGCAATAACGCCGGTAAAATATAGAAAAAATTATAGTTTTAGGTTTTGTATTTTTGGTTTAGTTAGAAAATTTTTTTTTTAGAGTTACATTAATAGTTCCTCGTGGTTTATGTTCTTCTGGTTTTTTATAGTAATTGATTATGAACGCTCACGATTAATTTTTTTTAATAAAGGTATAAGAATTTTTTATCTTTTTAAGTATGATGTTTTATGTTGTATCCCAAAAAATTTTTTCGTTCCATTTTCATTAAAATTTTTAAAGGGAAATTTTTTAAAATTAGATTTATTAAGAAATAATGTATTGATCACCGTTAAATTTTGTTTTTGACACGTTTTTTAAATGTTTTTTTTCTTAATTGTAAATCATAGAAAATTTCCCCCCCAAAAAAAACGAAGATGGAGTCGAAGGGGTCCGTTTTTTCGACGCGCGACGGCGACGAGGGTGACTTTTTCGCCGGGCAAAAAGTAACAAACCCAAAGAGCGACCGTAAGATGATGTTTTTCGGGGGACGAGGAGGATTTTTCGCCCCGAAAAGGCGAGAAAAGAAAAAACGCTGAAAGAGAAAGGCGCAATTTGACCCAAAAGCTCGATATCTCCAAAAAAAGTTTTACTCGGGGAAATGAAAAGAAGGCAAAGAGATTTTCGGATAATACGGTGGGTTTTTCAAAAGCGACCCAAAACCCAGCCTTCTGCGAAACGATGATTACGACGATTGTTCGGCCAAAAAAAGGATACGGGGCCGGGGGGGACATCGTCGAAACCGAATTCAAAGAAGAAATCAAGAAAGGGGCCTCGTCGAGAAGGTTTCAGGGAATTCTGAGCAAATAAAGATTCTTCAAATTTAAATCGTGAAATCAAGACTATTACTACGGAATCTAAAGACGACAAAGCCGCAAAGAGTGATGTAAAAGAGGCAAAGAAAAAAACGTGTTGGTAGTAACTGAGTGAAAAAATTCCAAGGTGAAGAGAGGTAGGACAAAGAAAAATTGCCCCCCCCCAAGACATGAAATTCGAACGTTCTGCCCCCGTCCCAGGAAAAAAATGGTCAACAAGTTTCCCCCAAAAATTTGGGGTTGGTAAAATAAAAAACTAAGGGGAAGATGGGTGACTTGAAGATATGTCGCCCTGGGTGCACCACCCTTGTGGGGAAAAGCAGGGGAAAAGGCGGATGAGGATGAAAAATTGGGATAAAGACAGGGAGGAGATAAGGCCCCCGGAAATTTGCCTCCTAGTGAAACAGGGTTTTTGTTTTAAAGAGATTTTTAATAATATTTGTCTTGTATATTTATTAAATTAAATTTAAAAACCGAAATTTTAAATATTAAAAAATTTTTTTACAGAAGGGGGCGCGCGAAAGAAATTTTATTGAAACAATCTCCACCGCGCAATGTGGAAGGGTTTTAAACTTTGACGATCAGCTCAAGTAGAAACTTTTTCTTAAAAGGGACCAGTTTTAAAAAAACTAAACTAATTTTAATTTACTTCCCCAAAATGACAAATTATGGG
>NW_028190143.1:0-4825 GCF_048542155.1 Nylanderia fulva | reverse complement strand
TTCGGAGTTAACTTGGGGAAAATATGATACAATTGGAATATTATATTATTTCTTTCATCATCGCATGTAAAACAGAGATCACACATAATAATAATTTAAAATATAGAAAATACACTTATACAATGTTTCTGCCATAACCATATCAGAAATAGCAGTACATATGTTAATTTTTGACGGATCTCTGCAATCACACATGATCGTAGATAAACTCCATTTATGATATGATTAATATTTCTCTAATGTGATATATTATTTTATATTACATTTTAATTTATTTTTGTTAATATATTGTGCTGACACGTCATGCTTTACTTATATCATTTCAATGCCGGCAAAATCAGTTTTAATTTTTACAGCATTCTACCATCATATTATGATACAGATCCTGCTTCATTTCTGCTGTTTTTCTGCAGCTATTATTTGAAACGGCAGACCATGCTAACCTATTGCCAAAATTTATACCAGCATAGTATATGGTATGTAGTGCACAGTTTGCAAAGCATGCTATTGGCAGGCTTGGCTATCTGGGTATTTATTAGTATAAGTATTTTTAGACATCTTTTAGATATCTCCTGGATATCTTTTAGAAATATCTTGAAGATTTCTTTAATGAGATATCTTTTAGATTTCTACAAGATTTCGATGTTTACTGGGTTATATCAGTTGTGGACAGGTATAGAAATAATGCTTTCATTTTTCATGGATTTTTTGATACATAAAATCTCAACAGTCTCACTATTTTCATCAACTCTCCTGCCTTTCCATAAAAATAAATCATAGATTATGTGTATCGCTATTTGCCGTGCGGCAAACCGCAGAAATATTTCTATTGTGTAAAATAAAACTTTTTAAAACTTTTTTAGTCTGTTGCTGAGTTTTGGAAGGACCTTCCATCGCATATTCTCATCCCAATTTAAAAAGGATACTGTTTGCAGAAGGATATATAATCTAGGAAAACTGCATATACGATATGTAATACAACTATAAGTAATTATGAAACCATTTATAGTCAAACATTCTATTTCACGTAAACGTTTACACAATGTATCTTTAAGACAAAAGAAAAATATCATTTCTGAAATTAGAAATAATTTACATAAAAATTGTTCACAAAATTGTATGAGATAGTCAAATACGGTTAGTAATATTCAAGATGATATACCAGGTCCATCGCCATACAGAATGTAGTTCTTTTACAGCCAATCTTGAAAACAATATTTATAGTAATAATAATAATATAAATACTCAGGAAAACAGCTTTGCTTATAATAGTCTTTTCTCTGATAGTGATGCTTCTTTGTCTTTTAGTACTTCTTCCATTGAATCATCATTCCAGGAAAAATTGGCATCTTGTTTGTAGACAATCATTTGACTCATGTTCAAGGTAATAGTATTCTATCCCTTTTACAAAGCCATTCTTGCTTTCGTGATTTGCCCAAGAACGTTAGAACTCTTCTAAATACTCCACGAGTTAAAATTATTGTTTCGAAAATAGAACCAGGGGAATATATTCATTTTGATGTGGAAACAAGTATTATTGAAGTACTTTCGCGTTTTTCTTTTGATTCTCTTCCTAGTCAAATAGATATTCATTTCCATACTGATGGGTGCAATTTAGACAAATCAGGAAGTGTGCATTTTTGGCCAATTCAATGCAGACTTAGTAATATAAGGCATGTAAAGCCAATAATAGTAGGAATATATAAAGGCACTGCAAAACCATACAATCCAAATTTATTTTTTGAGAAATTTATTGTAGATATTAAAAGAATATTGGCAAATGAAGGGATTAATTATTAAAGGAAACAAATTACCTATACATCTTAGGTGTTTTATAGCTGATGCACCAGCTCCCCACACAACACATGTACGTCCTTTGGACGTCCAATATATGTCCTCACATGTCCCCCATTCGTGGGACGTCCAAAGTACGTTATTCGGACGTCCGATATATGTCCTCACATGTCCCCATTTGTGGGACGTCCAAAGTACGTTAGTCGGACGTCCTGTTAAAATTTCAACTGCGATGGACAGTTGTAGGACTTTAAAAGACATATTCCGGACATCTTACAATATATCGAGTATATGTATACCCTGTAGTTGAAAACTTAATTTTTATCGATAACATTCGTTTAATACATATAAATTTTGGTTGTGTCTTTTTATATCCAAAATAAGACGTTTATTTTATGTCCTGTAGACATCCTCCGTTTAGTTCTGTGAGGACGTCTGAGCTGAAGATTCTAATTCTATTATTATTATTAATTATAATTTTCTTACAATAATTTTTATTTTTTACAATTTTTTTTAGAGTGACTTTTAATCCTGATAATTTTAGGCGCTAGTGCGCAATGCGCTGCGCATGTCCTGGTCGGCCGGGTTTTCACGTGTCACAACATGTTTCGTGCTCGTGCTCTCGTGTGCCGCTCGTATCTCTCATACCTCGTGTATTGAACAAAGAGATATTTATTGCAGAGAATATATAGAAAAGTCTTAGTGAAAATATCAATAATACCGGATTCTGTGTAAGTCAGTGACGCACCGCCAAAATACTACTTGAATGACAACAATCATAACCTCAGATTTTACAGTTTGTGTTGATTAAAAACTTTCTATGATAAAATTTTCCTAGATGTAAAATTGAACTATATAACGTACTCTAGAATTCTGAAAACAGTAATGCATGGGTTATTTTCATATTTTACTACTCTAGAAATGATAAAGGAATTTAAATTGACAAAAAACACTGAAAGTTTATAAAATTTACACATAATTGGTACGTTAACTTTGAACACTTTAATTGGAGTTTTTATTTTAATTTTTTTTATACTAAGTAAACTGCGTGAACATATAAAAAATAGCTAACGTCAGTAATATATTATTTTGTTTTGTTACACTAACATAAATTTTATAAATAAACATATTGATAATTTTGATGAGCTACTGGTTATAATGCTAAAAGTAGTATACTTAAGATAATATTGCAAAAATTATATACATGTATTTTATTGATTTAAATAATTCTAACTATCTAAATATATAATATATGGTCTTAATAGTTTTCAATGAGCATTATTGAAACATTTGTTGCGTTCAGCAGAAAAGCAGCTCATGCGGCGACTGTTGATTTCTTTAATGTGATTATTTCTCTTTAGCTCTCGTTGGATCTAACATAGAAACTAATCACATTAAAGAATTAATAAGCACTCATTGGCCGGTATTCATAGTCAGATCTTATATTTAAGATCGTCTTAAGATCTCGTTTAACCAATCAAATAGCCGTATAACGTCATTTGATTGGTTGAACGAGATCTTAAGACGATCTTAAATATAAGATCTGACTATGAATACTGGCCATTGTGCTCTTTTTCTGTTGAATGCAGTCATTATATCAACATAATTACATACTTTGGATGTCCGTAGTAAGCACTAAGGATATCCGCTGGACGTCCCATTTATAGCCTATGGATGTTGTTAGGCGGAACATAGGACATCCTTAATACATCCACAGGATGTACACGGGACGTCCATCGGATGTCCTTGGTGCTCGCTTCGGACATCCAAATTATGTTGTAATTACGTCCATGTGTTATGTGGGTCGTGCTTTTATTCTTAATCATAAAAGTCACGTATCTTGTCAACCATGTTCTAAATGTAAAATTTCTGGAATACGATGTAAAGGGCGTTACATTTTCTGTGGTATTGATCATTCCTTGCGGACTAATGAGGACTATGTAAGAGGTTTAGATAAAGATCATCATAAAGATGGTACAAGTCCACTATCAATGTTACCTATAGGAATGGTTTCGCAAGTGCCTTTTGAATATATGCATTTGGTTTTGTCTTGGGAATTATGAAAAAATTGTTATTCTGCTTGAGTATGCGGGAAGTACTCACAGTTTTCAAAGTTATCTACAAGATCTATCTCAATTATATCTTCACGGTTAGAAACATTTGCAGCATATTGTCCATTCCGATTTGCAAGGCGTCCCAATATCACTTAATATGTGCACAAAATTTAAAGCCCACGGAATTTCGTCAATTTCTTCTGTATACAGGTCCAGTAGTAATCTATGGTATTTTTGATAAACATATGTACATGCATTTTTTATTTCTTACATTGCTGCCATGTAGGATTTTAGTTTCTCCATCATTGTCATAAGATCTTACTTTAAATTTTGTCAGATCTTGCATTAATAAAAATTTGTGGATAGATGCCGTCACTTTTTATAGTTCCAACCCAGGCAGCTCAAGAGTGAGTCAAAATGCACGTTTCGTTAATAAGCTTTTCGGCAAAGTTGCTTTAACTTTTAATCAACAATTTCTGGCAAACATTTGCCTTGCTTCGTCTTGTCTAAATATTTCGAACAAATTAACGGCAAAACTTTTCGTTATATGATGCTGCAATTAACAGAGAAAAGTTTGTTCGTAAATTTTACTTATAGAAGAGAGCAAATGATGGTATCATGGTGAAATACAAACTTTACGTCAATAATAGCAAATCTTGTGATACACGATATAAAGCAAATTTGTGACAAAAACAGAGCAAATCTTGCCATGCACGGTATAACAAACAATTTACGAAAAAATAGAGCAAAGTTAACTCTGATACGATAAGACGCAATATTCATGCAAATAACAGAGCAAACCTTGCTGTGCATGGCGTGATAGCAAATTTGTGGCAAAAATAGAGCAAAGATTTGTTCTGGCATGATGAGACGCAAAATTTACGCAAATAACAGAGCAAACCTTGCCGTGCATGGCGTAGTCATGTGTCACATACGTTTGCGCGCTTTTAATGCGCGCTACTACGTTTGCGCGAATT
>NW_028190142.1:0-4897 GCF_048542155.1 Nylanderia fulva | reverse complement strand
ACTGGATTATGGCACTGGGGGTTATGATAACTTTCAAATTTGCCACGCATAAGATTAATCTCGAGAAACAAAACTAAAGACTTGGATCGGGGTGGCGGGCCGTTTAATGCCCTCGAGCGGTTCTTTAGGACTCAAAGAATATTTTCGAAATGTATTCAGGAGACAATTACTGCTGACGGAGCTCGTTTTGCATGCCGAGGAATCTTGCATAGTCAAGAAAACACCGAGCGGGAACTGGAGTAATCGCTCCGGTCAATTGATGGTCGTTGCAGGTGCTTTATATTCATCACTCATTTTGGTAAGAATCAAAGTTCAATTTATCGATCATTCTTACGAGGGGATTTTTCTTGATGGAATTATATATTCCTTTGCGCTAGGCATAGAAAAAGTATTATTACCATTTTGGTAATTACGATACGTAGTTTATCTTATATTATTTGCCAATAGGTATAGGGGCATTCCTATGATTGGGCTGGGACAGAATTAACTGGAACTGGGGTAGGTGACGTGTGGGTTTTGCCGGAGTTATCGCGGAAAGTTTTTGCTCCAAAGGGTGGATCGAAGAAGCAGCGCAGGGAGGGGAGTGGTTTGAAAGAGGTTCGATGGCTGGTATAGGTTAATCCAGGTAGAATTTGCTCCCACGGATTTCTACTTACTGCGAAATTAGCGACAAATTTGGTGGTGTGGTATGAGGAATTGCAGAGATGGCCCCTGAGAAAGATCACCTCAATTGGCATTACTTGGCGGTCGGTAAACTTTATTTTTCCTCCGGCTAAGGGTTATCGAATCTGACAGAGAGGGAAATTTTCCTGGACCGCAGGGACAGGGCGATAGGTATTGTTTTGACAGGTTTTCCTGGAAATGACCATTACACAAGGAAGGTTTTGGCCAATTTACCGGACAACCATTGAAAGGATAAATTCCTTTGAAGTAAATTTAAGAAGCATAAAAAACCCGGTTTGAGGTATCCCTCTACGGTAATTGACTACTCAAAAAGGGGGTGCTGACAGAATGTTGTCACTGCATTGAACTAAAGGCATTTCGTTGAAAGCGCCGCTTGTCCAATTGCTTATTTTTAATGTCAAGCTAAATAACCTAGCATTAAGCATATACAAGCCAGTTTAGGTTTACGCATGATCCTTCCTTTGTCCGAGTGTATTTGGTAAATATTATTTATAAAAACATAGTATCACTATTATAAAAATATACCCTATTAACTTTAGAAACATAAAAAAAGCAAAGACACTCCCGATTCTAAAGGAAACTTGTGTTGATTTTCGCTCCTGAGTCAGTAGGAGAAGCAGGGACGAAAATTGAGGAAATTTTTATGGTTAAAAATTTCTTATACCCATAAAATTTAATAAAGGATGAATTATTCTCTGATAATCCAAGGTTGGACTTATTTGACAAAATATTATCAGGCCGCGAATGGTGTCGTGTGGTGACAGTTCCGGAAAGTTGCCACAATTCGTCCATGGCCAGTTGGCACAATCGCATAAATGTTCCGGGGGCCTTTTTTTAAAGTTAATTAGGCGATTGGAGTTAACCTACTTTGCCTTTGCGATGGTTTCGAGATTTACCCATTGAACGTTGAGGGATGAGAAGAATCGAATACTGCGGGGTCCGTTCCTAAAAAGTAAATACGAACCAAGTCTCCATTCGTGGTCCAGGTGCTGGACTTCTTTGCGGGGTCCGCTGGGCTAAGGCCACCCAATCGGTTTCCTTTGCATACACCTTTACCACATAGGGGTGGTAACTGCTCACCGTTGATTCAACCGGGGGCGAGGAAAGCCCGCTGGGTCATCTTTATGAGAAATCTAGCTGCATTTTCCCTCCTGTTTGACAATCTGTGGGGTATTTGCTGATCGAGGACTTTTTGTGCCTCATCGATCACCGGGGCTATGCCTTGATTGGCATCAAACGAAATGAAGACAAAGGGAGGTAATAAGGTTGGATATTTTGTTAAAAAGGTAGGGTTATTTAAAAAGCTATTCCGGCATTTGATATACCGGGCTGAAATGCCCTATACCAGGGATATTAAAACTCCCCCCACCAGCGGAGCTGTTTGGTAATACAGTTCTTTGGGGTTTGCGTGTAAATTTGAATTACGACGGCGGGCTGATGTAAGGACTTGACTCCGGGGCGGCAAAGCTAGGGGCAGTAAAGCTGAGTGTAGCAAACATGCTAATGAGAATGGTTATTAATTTCATATAGTAGCTATAAATTTCCTTTTTGTATCCTAAAATCAGTAAAAATTTTGCTTAACAAGTAGATTAAGCTATGAATTTTTGAACATGACCGCGGAAACTAATTCAGCAATAATGCTTTATGTAATTTTCTTATCCAGCCTTTAAAATGCGGATAAGAAAATCTAGCTTGGAAAGTTTTGCTAGTCTAATCTTTATTACAGATAATAACTAAATCCCAACATATTTTCATAGGATTTCGATAGGATATATTCGGTACTGTAGCTCAGACATATTATGCAGGCTATAGTTCAAAATATCACTGTTTAAGAAGCGTCCCAAGGTTAATATATTACCGTAAATTTTTTTTAAATACTTAAATTATTTCCATTTTCTTGTTTGACGTAATAAATTCTTTTCGTCTCAGTCGGATTAAATGAAAACATTAGGTCATCAGGGTAGCTAGCATATGTGGCTATTTGATGAAAAGTAGCAAGATTACTACCAAGGTACGATTTTTTAATTTTTTACCAGGTTAAAATTCCTATAACGCGAAAAATTACTGCAACGCAACCGTTAACCGTAAATGAGCCGATAAATTGCCGATGTGCATTTAGATGCTCCACAGGTTTCCTAGTTGAGGATGGAGTGAAGGAAGTCCAAGTTGAGCACAGATTTTAAAATTTGCCTTGTAGCCATGTTGACCACGGTAAAACCAACTGGTTGATGCCAGTTGCGCATCGGGCCATGTCTCACGAGGTGAAGGGTGGACCGACTTATGGATTGGGAGATCTGGAACGTGAAAAAAGGTATCCGATTGGAAAAAAAACCGCGGTGCTAGAACCAACGCCGATGGGGCTACCACCAATATTAATGTGATAGATCTCCAGGGCCATGCCGATTTTGGAGGTAATTGAGGTGGTTTATCGATGGTTACGGAGTAACTTTGTTTGAGCATCTGAAGGGCCTTTACTCAGACTCGGTTGTCCTTCGAAAAGTTTAGCGCTTGCAAGCCGTTATTATTTGGGGGAATAAATGATGTTCCGATGCAGTATAGCTGAAGTAATTGAGCAATCGCAGGATTTATTAAACCTCGAGCGGTTGGGAGGATGAAGCTGGGAACTGGGTTCCGCTGAACTGGCCCTTAATTCCAGTGTTTTTGCATCGGGGTGCTGGGCCGGTTCGACACCAAACCAATAATGGCGAGTTACCAAAGAAAATCTGGATGAATTTTTGACACTTTTGAACTATTCCGCACCAACAAGGAGATATTCAGCACCTTTACAAGTCATGTGACAAATTTAGATGCTTCGAGTTCTTTGGGTTGCTTTAGTTCGTATTCATCAGGGCCGTGAAAAGGCAAACTAGGGGAACCAGGGGGTGGCCAACGGTATTACCCAGGGTTCCTGAATTATTGAAAAACTTAGAGTTAGCGTACTCCCCTGAATCTGCGGTGCAGGGATATTGTGGCGGAAAGGGGGCGCGACATGAGGAGAACCCTTAGGGCCCGATAACCCGGGATTACCCCCCCAATCACAGTTTGGATGACCAGCCGATTTCTGTGGTCATTGGGACTAAACTGCTCTTTTGATGGGTCAGTCCAGGACATAAATAACTGCAAAGGATGGTAAATCACGTTTAGATGCAAACTAGGGTATGTTTCTTTGCGGGTAATAATACGGAGCCCGGATGCATGGGAATGCAGGGAAATTGATTTAGGCTTTAGCGTTCTGGTAGAGCAAAAAGCGCCGTGAAGGTTTCGAACTTACGTAGTAACCACGGGTACCCGTACAATCGATGGAAATTGCACGAACCTTTGAAAATTTAACTGTTGATGCTCCGAGGAATTCTTAGGTACCATTACTCAGCTTTTGGCGAATGTAAGGGACGCTGGATACATAGTTATTTCCCACTTCCGGATGGATTCGAAGGAATTTATTTATCCAATTCGTGGATTGATAGGATTTAACCCAATTCCTTACTGAGACTCGTGGAAAAAGGGTATCGCCAATTGCGTGTTCCATGGATAATTCGCCTTGGGCGGGGGAAATCCGAGCGGCGAATTACCGGGTTTTTTGGTTGGGGCAGGCCAAGTTTTACAGCATATGCTATGATTCAAAATTACGGACGTGGAACATTTTTGTTGAGCCGGAGCTCGACTTATGAACATGGTTGTCGGGGATTAACCCACGTTAGAAATCTTGTATTAATGTCACCAAGAGGAAAAAACTCAAAATAATATTCGGCGCCACTACGATAATTAAACGTTTTTCAACCTATTGCTTAGAATGGAAGGTGCATTGGAATTTTGTGCGGTAGGAAGCGGAAGAAGTGACTCCCGAGGTGTCCGGAAAAAAAAGTTATTTGGATGCAAATGAACGTGCTCGTGATCGTTGAAAGCTAAAAATCGCGAAAAAATCCTTAAGTATTTTTCGTATATCGAGTCCTAGAAAATATGGATTTTTGGTAGTTTTTTGTGAATCTCGCAAAAATTTAATTATTTTTTTTCTTCCGCCGAATATGATAGGCTCTCGCATCCCTCATACATGCCTACTATAGATTTTGTTACCATTTAACTATAGCCAAAGTGGGTTAGCAGAGGGTTTTTCGGGGATTAGCGCAATTTATGCATTACTGAGTGCATAAGTGTATTAATTTCTTCACTGCAATCCCAGACCCAGGAAATTCCTTTTACCATTAGTTTCATTGCC
>NW_028190141.1:0-4897 GCF_048542155.1 Nylanderia fulva | reverse complement strand
CCCGTACCACAAGTCCGATCGCGGCGTGTTGCTTTCGTTGGCGGGCGACACCTCCGGCCGCACAAGCCGCTTTTTCCAAGTTCGCTCGCGGCGTGTTGCTTTCGCCGGGCGAGCGACAAATTCTTCCAAGTTCCGTTCGCGGCGTGTTGCTTTCGCCGGGCGAGCGAGAAATTCATTCCAAGTCCGTTCGCGGCGTGTTGCTTTCGCCGGGCGAGCGAGAAATTCATCCAAGTCCGTTCGCGGCGTGTTGCTTTCGCCGGGCGAGCGAGAAATTCTTCCAAGTCCGTTCGCGGCGTGTTGCTTTCGCCGGGCGAGCGAGAAATTCTTCCAAGTCCGTTCGCGGCGTGTTGCTTTCGCCGGGCGAGCGAGAAATTCATTCCAAGTCCGTTCGCGGCGTGTTGCTTTCGCCGGGCGAGCGAGAAATTCTTCCAAGTCCGTTCGCGGCGTGTTGCTTTCGTTGGCGGGCGACACCTCCGGCGGCACGCGCCGCCCGTACCACAAGTCCGATCGCGGCGTGTTGCTTTCGTTGGCGGGCGACACCTCCGGCCGCACAAGCCGCTTTTTCCAAGTTCGCTCGCGGCGTGTTGCTTTCGCCGGGCGAGCGACAAATTCTTCCAAGTTCGCTCGCGGCGTGTTGCTTTCGCCGGGCGAGCGAGAAATTCTTCCAAGTCCGTTCGCGGCGTGTTGCTTTCGCCGGGCGAGCGAGAAATTCTTCCAAGTCCGTTCGCGGCGTGTTGCTTTCGCCGGGCGAGCGAGAAATTCATTCCAAGTCCGTTCGCGGCGTGTTGCTTTCGCCGGGCGAGCGAGAAATTCTTCCAAGTCCGTTCGCGGCGTGTTGCTTTCGCCGGGCGAGCGACAAATTCTTCCAAGTTCCGTTCGCGGCGTGTTGCTTTCGCCGGGCGAGCGAGAAATTCTTCCAAGTTCGCTTCGCGGCGTGTTGCTTTCGCCGGGCGAGCGAGAAATTCTTCCAAGTCCGTTCGCGGCGTGTTGCTTTCGCCGGGCGAGCGAGAAATTCTTCCAAGTCCGTTCGCGGCGTGTTGCTTTCGCCGGGCGAGCGAGAAATTCATCCAAGTCCGTTCGCGGCGTGTTGCTTTCGCCGGGCGAGCGAGCAAATTCTTCCAAGTTCGCTCGCGCGTGTTGCTTTCGCCGGGCGAGCGAGAAATTCTTCCAAGTCCGTTCGCGGCGATGTTGCTTTCGCCGGGCGAGCGAGAAATTCATTCCAAAGTCCGTTCGCTGGCGCTCGTGTTGCTTTCGACCGGGCGAGCGAGCAAATAAATTCTATTCCAAGTTAGCGTTCGCGGGCGTGGTTGCTTTCGGCCGGGCGATCGAGAAATTCATTCCAAGTCCGTTCGGGGGGCCGTGTTGCCTTTCGCCGGGCGAGCGAAAATTCTTCCAAGGATCCGTTGGCGGCGGGCGTGGTAGCTTTCCTTGGCGGATGCGAGAATTCTTCCAGTCGTCGCGGCGTGTTGCTTTCGCCGGCGACGACAAATTATCCAAGTCGGGGCGGTTGCTTTCGCCGGCGAGCGACAAATTCCAAGTCGCTCGCGGCGTGTGCTTTCGTGGCGGCGACACCTCCGCGCACGCGCGCTTCCAAGTCCGTCGCGGCGTGTTGCTTTCGCCGGGCGAGCGACAAATTCTTCCAGTTCGCTCGCGGCGTGTTTGCTTTCGCCGGCGAGCGAGAATTCTCCAGTCGTCGCGGCGTGTTGCTTCGCCGGGCGAGCGAGAAATTCTTCCAAGTCGTTCGCGGCGTGTTGCTTTCGCCGGGCGAGCGAGAAATTCTTCCAAGTCCGTTCGCGGCGTGTTGCTTTCGCCGGGCGAGCGAGAAATTCATCCAAGTCCGTTCGCGGCGTGTTGCTTTCGCCGGGCGAGCGAGAAATTCTTCCAAGTCCGTTCGCGCGTGTTGCTTTCGCGGGCGGCGAAATTTCCAAGTCGTCGCGGGTGTTGCTTTCGCCGGGCGAGCGAAAATTCTTCCAAGTTCCGCTCGGGCCGGCGAGCGATTTGCGTTCGCGGGGTGGAGCGAGAAATTCTCCAAGTCGTTCGGGCGTGTTGCTTTGCGGGCGAGCGAGAAATTCTCCAGTCCGTTCGCGGGTGTGCTTTCGCCGGGCGAGCGAAAATTTCCAAGTCCGTTCGCGGCGTGTTGCTTTCGCGGGCGAGCGAGATCCAAGTCCGTCGCGGCGTGTTGCTTTGCGGGCGAGCGAAAATTTTCCAAGTCGTCGCGGCGTGTTGCTTCGCCGGGCGAGCGAAATTCTTCCAAGTCCTCGCGGCGTGTTGCTTCGCGGGCGAGCGAGAATTCAAGTCCGGGGCGTGTGCTTCGCGGGCGAGCGAGAATTCTCCAAGTCCGTCGCGGGTGTTTCTTCGCGGGCGGCAGCATTCCCAAGTCCGTCGCGGGTGTTGCTTTGGGCGGGGAATGCGACAATTCAGTTCGCGGGCTGTTGCTTCGCGGGCGAGCGAAAATTCTCCAAGTCGTCGGGCGTGTGCTTCGCCGGGGAGCGAAATTCTCCAAGTCCGTCGCGGCGTGTTGCTTTCGTGGCGGCGAACTCACGGCGGCGGCGCCGACAACCAAGTCGTCGCGGCGTGTTGCTTTCGCGGGCGAGCGGAATACTTCCAAGTCTTCGCGGCGTGTTGCTTTCGCGGGCGAGCGAAAATTCTTCAAGTCGTTCGCGGCGTGTTGCTTTCGCCGGGCGAGCGAGAAATTCTCCAAGTCGTCGCGGCGTGTTGCTTCGCGGGCGAGCGAAAATTCTTCAGTCGTTCGCGGCGTGTTGCTTTCGTGGCGGCGAATCATCCAAGTCCGTCGGGCGTGTGCTTTCGTGGCGGGCGACACGGCGACAACTTTCCAAGTCGTCGCGGCGTGTTGCTTTCGCGGCGGCGAAACGGCGGGCGCCCACAAATTTCAAGTCGTCGCGGCGTGTTGCTTTCGCGGGCGACGAAAAATTCTCCAAGTCGTTCGCGGCGTGTGCTTTCGCCGGGCGAGCGAGAAATCTTCAAGTCGTCGCGGGTGTGCTTTCGCCGGGCGAGCGAGAAATTCTCCAAGTCGTCGGGTGTGCTTCGCGGGCGAGCGAAAATCACCAAGTCGTCGGGGTGTGCTTCGCCGGGCGAGCGAAATTCTTCCAAGTCCGTTCGCGGCGTGTGTTTCTTGGCGGGGCACTCGCGGACGGCGCCCGACACAAGTCCGATCGCGGGTGTGCTTTCGTGGGGGACGCCAGCGCTTTTTCCAAGAATTCAGTTCGCGGCGTGTTGTTTCCGGGGCGGCGAAAATTTCCAGTCGTCGGCGCGTGTTGCTTTCGCGGGCAGCGAGATTTTCCGAAGACCGTCGCGCCGTGTTGCTTTCCGGGCGAGCGAGAAATCTTCCAAGTCCGTTCGGGACGGTGCTTTCCAGGGCGAGGCGAGATTCTTCAAGTCCGTCGCGGCGATTGCTTCCCGGGGCGAGCGAAAATTTCAAGTCGCAGCGAGCGTGTTGCTTTCCCGGGCGAGCGAGAAATTTCCAAGTCCGTTCGGGCGTTGTTCGCCGCGGCGAGGAAATATTCAAGTCCGGCGGGTGTTCGTGCGGCGCTGGTCGCCGGCCGGACAACTCCGCGGCCGCTGTTGCTGGGTTGCTTTGTGAGCGACTCGAGCCGCTTTTCCAAGTTCGCGGCGGCGTGTGCTTTGCCAGTCGCGGCGACGTTGTTTCCAGCGGCGCGAAGGTTTTCGTTGTGGGGCCTCGGGCGAGCGATCTAACTCAAGTCTTCGCGGGTGTGCTTTGGGGATGCAATCCTCGGCGTGGCTTCCAGCGGACATTTTCCAAGTTCCGTTCTGCGGCGGCGTGATTCGCGGCGAGCCCGGAAGTTTTCCAAGTTCGCTTCGCGGCGGTTCTTTCGCCGGCGGAGGGACAAATTCTCCAAGGTCCGTCGTTCGCGGCGTGTTGCTTTCGCGGGCGCGAGACAATTCTCCAAGTCCGTCGCGCGGTTGCTTCGCGGGCTCGCGAGCGAACTCCAAGTCCCGCGGAGTTGTTGCTTGCGGAGCGACTGGCGACAGTGTTTCCAGTCGGCGATCTCGAGCCGTTGTTGCTTTCGCCGGGGCGAGGCGAAATTCTTCCAAGTTCGCGTTCGTGGCGGTTGCTTTGCGAGGCGACGAACAATCTTCCAGTCGTTCGCGGCGAGCGTTTGCTTCGCCGCGGCGGGAGAATTTTCCAAGGTCGTTGCAGTCGTTCGGCTTTCGCCGTTGCGGAGATTTCCAATCCGTTCGGGCGGTGCTACGCCGCAAGTCGAGCGGCATGCTTGCCCCGACAACCTTCCAAGTCGTCGCGGCGTGTTGCTTCGTGGCGGCGAAATCTCCAGCCCGGCGCGTCTTCGGCAGTCCGATCGGCGTGTGCTTCGGCGGGCGTCCCGGCGCGAGCAAGTCTCGCTTCCTTCGCGGGGTGTTTCGCGGGCGGCGAGAAATTCTCCAGTCGACCGCGGTTGCTTTCGCCGGGCGAGCGAGAATTCTCCGCGTTCGCGCAGTGTGCTCGCGGCTAGTCGCTCGCGGGCGAGCGCAGAAATCTTCCAAGTTCGTCGCGGCGTGTTGCTTTCGCCGGGCGAGAAATCTCAAGTTCCGTCGCGCGGCGTGTTCTTCGCTGGCGAGGAGAATCCCAAGCCGGCGGTTTTCCAGTCGTTCGCGGCGTGGCGATCATTCTGCAAGTCGACGCGAAGTGTTCTTTCCGTGCGGGGTGTTTCGCCGGGCGAGCGAGATTCTTCCAAGTCGTGCGGGGTTGCTTTCGCGGGCGAGCGAGAAATTCAATCAAGTCCGTGGGGCTGTTTTTGCCGGGCGAGCGACAAATTCTTCCAAGTCCGTTCGCGGCGTGTTGCTTTCGTTGGCGGGCGAAACCTCCGGCGGCACGCGCCGCCCGTACCCAAGCCGATCGCGGGTGTGTTTCGTTGGCGGG